>NC_084955.1:25631691-25656691 GCF_949316205.1 Platichthys flesus | reverse complement strand
GGTTTCGTGACACGTGGACGTGTGATCATCACTCAGGTAGATATTGATCTGAGAACAGTAGGAAGATAAGTTACCTGTCCTCTGTGTTCAGCCTGGAGCTGCTCTGGTGTGTGAGTGTGTGTGTGTCTGTGTGAGTGCAGAGTGTGGGACCTTTTAAACAAGTACACTTTGTCCATTGACGCATACATACATCAAACTCTCTCCAAAGAAAAGATGTTAAGTGAGTTTTTGCAGCATGCACTGTTTCTCTCTCAAACACACACACACACACACACACACACACACACACACACACACACACACATGCACACACACACACACACAAACACACACGCTGCAGTAGGAACAATGCCAGTAGTTTCAAGATGGACGACCAACTCATAGCCAAACTTCTGGAGGTCATGATTCAAGATTCATAAATAGTCAAATTAATATTTGAATTGATTAATATGTTTGGGTAAATCTTTGACTTTGAATTTCATCCAAATGTTTTTTCCACCGATTCTTCGCAGCTCTGGCTCTGGTTCAGCAGCTCCAGGTTCCAGGAGGTAGACTGTGGTTCACCGGGTGGGGGTGTGAATCTGGTTCCTGCTGCAGATGGATTGTTGTGAATTTGGAATTCAAGGACTAGTTGGTTAAACCTCAGAGGTCAAAGGTCAAGGTCACAGAGACCTCACAAACCTCTTGTGTTTTCCTCATGACCTCGTTATCTTGTCAACGCCTCAACAGAATCTTTTGAAATTTTGTACAAATATAAACAGAGACCTCGTCTACACCTTGATGATAATGCATTTGTGGGTGGAGGCACATCTGCAGGGGACTACTTCTGGTTTTGTTATATCTATGGAAATATTGGTACTGAAGATACTGTGATGTAAATTTCTTTGATCCTCTATATTCTTCATATGTTTCCTTCCGTTGTCCTCTTACCTGCATTAGTGACCAAGTAGAGAATTGATCGGGAATGTTAAACAGGTATTTGTTTTTTACAAACTGGTATTTCTTTTAAAAAAAAAAAAAAAAAAATATATATATATATATATATATATATATATATATATATATATACACATGATGCAAGTTAACTGTTCTTTTTCTTATAGCATTTACAGGAAAGAACAAAAAAGGTGTTAAGAGATACTCATCAATCGGACAGTTTAATTTAAAATGACATTTTTTAACAAGAACACAGAATGAACACAGACGAGTAGGAGGAGAACAGGGCTGGAGGAGTATTTGGGTGGGGTGGGTGGGGTGGGGGATGGGGGGGGAGTAGGGAGTCGATCAGGAGGTGAGGGTTGGACTGAGTCATGGCTGCAGCCGGTCGAGGAGTCACGACACTCTGGGCGGATCCCCTCAGTGAGGCTGAGCCAGAAGCCGGTCACATCTTCATCAAGGTAAACAGTTGCTTCCATGACGTCTCTCAGCAGCTTCCCTGTGTTCGACATGTGACACAGAAACAGGCCACACCTCCTCCTGTGGCGTCTTTCCAGAGGAGGCAGCTCCTGTGACCAGCTTGGTTTGACCAGCTCCACGCTTCTTCATCCTTCTGAGCTTGATCTTGTACACCACTGGTTCACTTCCATGATAACCCTTGAAGATTTCTCCCCTGTTCTCCTCCTCCAGGAGAGCGAGCGTGGAGTCGGTCTGGATGCTGATCGGATGGGGGTCCTCCTCACTGCTCTGGGTGGAGAGAACACCTTCTTCCTCCTGTGGTGGCTCTCCAGAGGAGGCAGCTCCTGTGACCAGCTCGGTTTGACCAGCTCCACGCTTCTTCATCCATCTGAGCTTCATCCTTCTGAGCTTGATCTTGGACACCACTGGTTCACTTCCATGATAACCCATACAGATCTGTCTCTTATTCTCCTCCTGCAGGAGAGCCCTCACAAATTCAAATTGCATGTTTCTCTGTAAATTCGTTCGCTAAGGTCGGAGAAATGAAAAAGACAATTGTGTCCAGAAAGCAAAGTTTGCCAAGCAAGTTATGACCAGGTGACCTCTGTGACCCAAGTGAACAAAGGGAGGATTGAGCCTTTCTACCTAGGTCCATCATAGGACAAAAGGATTCATCTCTGATTTGTACATTTGTGACTTTCTTCAACTCAAACCAGCCGTATCCATGGCAACAACAGACCATAATAGGTTAAATTGGAAATAGTGTACAATATAATAAAAGGTTGTGGGTTTGAATGCCTGTAGTAAAGCTGCTCAGCTGCCAGTGACTCATCAAGCTGTAGGTTCATCAAGTCCCCAAAACAATAATTAATGAAAACACAGACTTTTTAAAGATGGTGGAATCTTTGGACATTTTACTCCCAGTCGAGGGAGTTATCATATTCCTGTGCAGCTGAAGCCATAAAAGTGAATTATTAAACTGTCACATATGCACCGATAACCTCTAAGACCCATAAACACACTGTGATGTGTAAAATCTGTGCATTTTCCTTTTTCTTAACTTCTTCAGTCTAGACTTTGTCAACAGATCAAAGCAAAGAGAGCATCAGATGTTTTCCACTTGGGACGGATGACAGTGAAAATATATATATATACTGTAGATATATAGATATATAGATATATATTTATGTATCTATATATCTATATATCTACAGCTCATTGGAGATAACAACAGGAAGTGCACTTTTACAATATGTTAATGATTTAATGATTTGTGCTCCAACTAAAGACCAATATGAAAAGTAATCGGTGGCTCTCCTAAAACACGTAGCTGAAGAAGGAAGTAAGGCAACTCTAAAAAACTACAGTTTGTAAAAGAACAAGTTTCATTTATAGCTCATGTGATCACAGTGATCACAGCAGAGGGCATATAGAGTATAGAGGGCCCCCAGTAGAGTATACAGTAATTGAAATATTTCTAAACCTGTAGTATGTACTAAAGTCACATGGACTGAAGACACAGAGAAAGCTTTCACTGACTTGAAACTGACCTCACAATCCACCCCGACTTTAGGACTACGACCCCTGACCGACCTTTCACACAGGCAGTTGACGAGAAGGGGGGGGGGGGGGGGGGGTGCTTCATCACATCAGTGCTACTCCCAGACGTACAGGAGACAGCATTGCAGAATCCAGACTTTGAGCTGTTTGTGAATCAGCGTCTCGCAATTCAGACACAGGATCAACTCCAGGGTGTTTCTCTGCGGTAGCAGCTCATAATGCATTGATCACGTGACCACTCCCTGCTTCTGTTTGCACAGACAGCAGAGCTCAGTGCTCTCAGTGAAGCAAGCTGGCTTAAGGGACAACAGTGAATATCCACACTCACAGTAGATTTGGTGTAGTACAGGATTTTGGCACGATTTGGATACAGAGACAAAACAGTTACACATCTTGCTCTAGTGTCTCAGATGCTTGGTGCTGTCCTCCTCCTCCTCCACACACATTCAGCTCACACTTCTGCAGCCAGCCAATCTCTGTCTCATACCTTCTCAACCACCCCCCCCCCCCCTCATTCACTTACAGGAACTCTGTGTTTTACTGTAGTTGTGCATTCTCTCATGTTCATAAATGACAACATTTTGTGGGGGGGTTGTGGAAAGATAACTGAGTGTGGTTGAAAAGATGAAAAGTCAGACCTTTCTAAAGAGTTTTATGAGCTGAAGTGTTTGTGACCTTGTTATCACTTATTGACTCTCCACAGATCTGAATGTCTGCTCCTCTATCTCCACAGGACATGTAAATCAGATTCCTGTCTCAAACTGCGCCTACAGAACAAGTCGGAACTGGCTCAGAAACCCCCCCGTTAAAATACACACAGACATATTAGGTGTTGCAGCCTCTTGTATTTTCAGAAGTGTGTAAGTTGATGGATGTTGTTGCTCTGCAGACATCGTGGCCGTGAAGTGACCGTGCAGGAGGCACAGTGAAGAAGAACAGCTCCACTGTGCAGACTGTGAAGTGCCCGTGTGACTTCCTAACGTATGTTATCTCAGTGTGACATAACAGGCAGGTTCGCTCTTGTGTTTATCTCGTCTCATCTGGTGCCAGGCCTCCGGTGGCCTCCATGGAGTTACTATTGGTGCCCCCCCACCTCCCTCCCCCCTGCTCCGCCTCCGATTGGGAGATTGTGCTATCAGGAGACGTCCAGCTGCACTGATGGAGCGACAAGAGGCCTCCGCTTCCAGAGTCAAGCCGGAGAATGTGAGGCACGCACATGTGCAGCTCCCCGTGTCGAGTCAGGCGAGCGACACAGTTTCTCACTCAGCGTCACTCTGCTACACCTTCACCTGAACTCAGAGACGCCCGGAGTCCACACGGCTCTGGAGCCTCTCTGCTCTGTGAGCCAACCTGGTTTGTTAGTTCAGGTGAAACGTGTGAAAACTGAGACCGTTGAGATGAAGTGATCAGGGACACCGACGAGCAGAGACATGTCTGCTCCCAACGTTGATCCACATGGCCCGAGGACCGAGCGCCAGGTTCCTTAAAGGGACACCAGCTCAATCCTTCACTGGATCCTCTGTGATGTTCTTCAGACACTTTCCTCTCAGTAAACGCAGGATTTTTAACGTAGCTTGAGATGCAAAAAAAGACGATTGACTCATTTCCCATTGTTGAAGGAGGAGTTGACTGTTCTGTCAACCCCCCCCCCCCCCGGGAGCCGTGTTCGACCACACAAACGTGCCGGGGGAATCGAACTCACCTCGCTGCGTTTGACCAGATAAGTTGCACGTTGTTCCCAAGATGCAATAAAGAATAAGATCACAGTTATTTACACGCGAACGAAGTTCAAAGTGCATCAACTTCCCAAATACAGAAGAGGAAGAAGAAATGAATGTGTCAATCAGGGGTCACGTGACTGTGGCTGCCAATCACAGCCGGAGCTGATACCAGCCTGTGTCTGCAGCGAGTCATGTGAGTGGATGATGATTGAATCAACTCCCACTGCAAACTCCAAACATCTGTGGGTGTCTGTGGGTGTCTGTGGGTGTCTGTGGGTTTCTGTGAGTGTCGGTGGGTGTCTGTGGGTGTCTGTGGGTGTCTGTAGGTGTCTGTGGGTGTCTGTGGGTGTCTGTAGGTGTCTGTGGGTTTCTGTGGGTGTCTGTGGGTGTCTGTGGGTTTTTGTGGGTGTCGGTGGGTGTCGGTGGGTGTCTGTGGGTGTCTGTGGGTGTCTGTAGGTGTCTGTGGGTTTCTGTGGGTGTCTGTGGGTGTCTGTGGGTGTCGGTGGGTGTCTGTGGGTGTCTGTGGGTGTCTGTAGGTGTCTGTGGGTTTCTGTGGGTGTCTGTGGGTGTCTGTGGGTGTCTGTGAGTGTCTGTGGGTGTCTGTGGGTGTCCGTGGGTGAATGTGGGTGTCTGTTGGTGTCTGTGGGTGTCTGTGGGTGTTGGAGGAGAAGATTCTGTCTCGGTCGGGGCGTGGACATCAGGACGCTGCTCAGTCTGAGACCTTTCTGTCCCGGTGTCTGTTTGACGCCTGTGATCTCGACTGGTGAAAGCTCAAATTCCTCGGAATCAAAACAACATTCCTGCCAGTTGGTCCAGCTCTGAGAAGAAAAGGATGGAGGACGTTGATGCAGGTGTGTTTCCACCCTCTTATCACGAGGAGGAGGAGGAGGAGGAGGAGGAGGAGGAGGAGGAGGAGGAGGAGGAGGAGGAGGAGGAGGTGTCCGTTAGCCTGACCCCGGACCTGCCGCCTGTACGGGAGCCATCCAGCCTGTCACTGTTGATATTGTTGCCACAAAGAAAACAAAGTTTGTTTGACAGTGGCTGTGGTTCAGGATGTAGAGCGGGTCGTCCACCAGACAGAGAGTCGCTGGTGCGATCCCTGCCTCTTTCGGTCCACATGCTGAAATAACTTTGGGCAAGATGCTGAACATTGAAAGTGCAAAAAAACAAATAGAAGCAAAACCTGATAAAAACTGATCCGAAGAGATAAATAGTAAATGAATGATCAGTGCTGCACATTGAGGATCTGTGTGAAAGGATGAATGTGAAACACTGAACTGATCATCAACAGCTTTATAATCACAGATCATTTACCACATGAGACACAAACACACACAAACACACACAACAGAAAAGACATTTAAACAATTCAAAGAAGTTGAGCTCCAGGGCTGAAGAATTCAAAAAGCCCAGCAGCGGGGGGGTGGAGCTCAGAGAGACTCTGCCTGGTTTGTGGAGGAGGCAGGTCTGGTGGGTGTGGCCCAGAGGAACAAAAACACACGTGTAAGACAGTTCAGTGTCGCCCCTCCACACACACACAGACACACACCAGCCTCCTGTCTCTGCGCTCAGGACGTCCCAGAGAGGGTCCAACGTTCTGTGCTGGATCTTTAATCTCTTTTCCTCCTCAGCCTCATCCAGCCTCCCCCCCCGAAGACAACATGACGGACGCAGCCACCAACATGCGGCTGAAGCTGCCGATCACCTGCCTCATCCTGGAGATCATCCTCATCATCCTCTTCGGGACGCTGGTGCAGTACAACTACGAGACGGACGCAGCAGAGTGGCACAACCAGACGGAGCACTCTGACTACGAGAACGACTTCTACTACCGCTACGCAAGTGAGAGGGGATGGGTGGGGTCAGAGGTCAGAGGTCACAGCCACCACTCAGGGGCTGAAATGCTTTGACTGAAGTTTGTGACTGAATCTGAGTGAAACTGCATTTTGCAAAGCTGCATTGAAAGAGACTTTAATTCAAAGAAAATGTTGAATATTCTATAAATCATTATGAAGGGAGGAAGCAGAGCAGAGTTTATTAAATCAGGGAGAAACAAACTTTAAATGTTGAGGCACACACTCAATCCTGATCACAACTCACTGAGTCTCCTGCACACACTCCCTCACTGGCTGCTGCTGTAATTACACCATGTTCCTCCGTTCACTTTGCAGGAACATTAGTGTCTTTGTCAAAGTGTTTCCACCGACAGCTCCACGGAGAGATTCTGCGCTCAGTGGAAAAGCCGTTTGATGAGCTGCAGCTTCTCTCTAATTGGACGGGCTCTATTCTTTGTGAGGGGACGTTTGTTACGGACGTCTTCCGGTTCGCTGCCGTCCCACAGAAGCTCGTCCACTTGATTGTCCAAATGAAAGAATCCCTCACTGGCTGGAGGTGGAAACACAGGCCACTCACTACAGCCTGTCAAACGCTCATTACTGCTTCTAGAGCACATCTCTCTCCACTGACACACAACCTGATGTTCAGAAGGAAATAATCATAACTAATCTATAATATATGTGTAATAGAGGTGTATTCACTTTGTACGCTATTGACCTTATATCATATCGAACTACTAGTTCCACAAACGTGTGAAAAGTAAATCATTAAAACTTATAAAAACCATATAAACCACTCACGTGAACAGTAATAAAGAAAATTCAGTTTAATTCAATGAAAAACTTTGACTCTGAAATCTTCGGAGCAGATGAACCAGGTATGATGAACTCAAGCTTTCCTCACTTCACTCTGCTCCACAGGTCGGTTCATCCTAAACTGACAGAAGAGAAAAACATCCAGATTTATAAAAATACATTTAACTTCATATTAACAGTGAAAAACAGCTGGAACGAATCCCATCCGTCCGTCACTCTCTTCCATTTGA
This sequence comes from Platichthys flesus, assembly GCF_949316205.1. Taxonomy (NCBI): domain Eukaryota; kingdom Metazoa; phylum Chordata; class Actinopteri; order Pleuronectiformes; family Pleuronectidae; genus Platichthys; species Platichthys flesus. Next base: position 25,649,134 of record NC_084955.1, on the reverse strand, counting down.
ATAGATGAAAAATTGCACGACTGGACTTTTTGCTGTGTAATTCACGAACCTGCTCACAGCTCCACCTTAAAGAACAACGACCTTCATTGACATGAGTGACGGCTGGTATGAGTCAAGCGCCCGATCGGCCTCTGGGCTGTTTGGGATTCTGAACTGGATTTGACCTGTGACCTAACAACTGGAATGTCTCAGTAGAGCTCATAGCTTCAACAGGCCTTAAACTCAATCGAGCTGCGTCCAATTCGTGTGAATGAATGAATTTCTCAAAAAAATTAGAGAAAAAGTCAGAACAAAACAAAACTGTTCGGGATGAGAGCTAGAACCTGCTGGTCCGAGGCTCTCTGCAGTCAGAGATCCGTCCCTCCGGGCTGGTTAGCGGGTATCTCTGGATCTTGTTCAGGAGTGAGGTGGAGATGAGGCACATGACGAGCAGGCAGGTGCGGCCTCACGGAGCCGAGCTGAAAGCAAAGTACCAGTCGAGCCACATTCCTCTGTTATGGTCACGAGCTCCGGGTCGTGATCTAAACAATGAGATCAAGAATACAAGCGGCTGAATTCATTTTTTTTCCGTTGAGTGTTCGGGCTCAGGGTCCCCTTCCTTTTCGTGGGCATGGGTCGAGACCCCGGGCTGGACCCAAAACTTGTCAGGGGACTAAATACCCCATCTGGCCTGGGGACCCCCAGATCCCCCAGTAAGAGCTAGAAAGATGGGGCCCAGGAGAGGGACCCATCTACAGGGACCTTTACGTCCAAAGTCCGGACACTTGAAAGACAATGGACGGTTGGGAAAAAGTCTCAATCTGTCCTTTCTTGTCCGATGTTCCGTCTTCCCATGGAGCCTCGGTTCTGTAGGTTTAGAATAATCCTGCTGACAAACGAACAGATTGAGAAGCTGCCTCCTCGGGGGAGCAGCTCTCCTCCCAGACGTTCAGCTGCTGGTTGTTGTTTCACAACTCGTTAACTTTCAGGCCTCAAGTTTCAGAACAACTTCAAACCTCCGGAAAAAAATCTGAGCAAGGTCCATTCGAGTTAATGGCTTCAGACAATCTTTGACCCGACACCTCCTCTGTCAGGGGACGCAAACACAAGGTCACCTGCATGTTGCACTGCTGTGTATACACAACCTACATGCTCCGTCTGTACTGAATGCCTGGAAGAGTCTGTACTGCAAACAGGCTGACACTGTGCGGGTGGGGAGGGGGGGGGGCGGCTATAGGACAGGGACAGACATCATGTGCATCTTAATCTAAACCCACGGTTTGCTGCAGGTCATTAAGTCAACCCATTGTCTGGAGTGAGATAAGTGTGGCAACACAACTGAGATAAGTGTGGTAACACAACTGAGATAATTAACACAACTGATCTGCCGAAGGTGAACAAAGCAATCTGGTGATGAAAGAGGTTTCTGACCTGTGGCTGTGAGTCAGTTTCTTATCCTCAGGGCAGAACAAGTCTTTATTTAAAGTCCATGTAGTTAAAGATGTGATTAATGGTTTTATCACATTCATTTCCATTTTGTTTTAAATGTGTTTAAATTCCTTAAATTTAAATGTGACGGCTGATTTCGATTGATTAAAACTTGTTTTTGTATAATTGTAGACGATGTTAAAAAGTATGTAAAAGTATAACTTAGAGTAAGATGATCATTTTAAATGTTGCCATCACAGATATTATATATATATATAAAATATTGGTAAATCAGGTGCTACATTTAATCTCAGTTTTCCCCAAACCACAAAAATTGAAGAAAACTCAACTAAAAAGCGATTAACACAGATTTCAGTTCAGATTTCATAGTTTTATTTTCTCGTGACTGTTTAAAAGAACTTATTTTTCAAACATCACCATAAAACCTGATGTGAAGTCCAAAGAGACGACTTGCTTTGTGCGTCTATGTCCTCCTGGACGTCCCTGCTGGTATCTGGGCCAAAGGGACGGGGACGGGGACGGGGACGCTGGCAGCTCCTCCTGGTCGGACCGTCCCAGTTCACAGTCTCACGGTCACAATGTGGAGGCGTTGAGTTCTTATGTAACTGTGCTGATTCCCAGAGGGAAGCTGCTGGTCAATGACAAAGACCTTAAGTTTCCCAGTTGCTGGCAGTGGTCGGTGGTTTTTGTTGCTCGAGGCTTTTGAGGAGCAGGCATGAGGTTGATCTGAGGTGACCCCCATCAGTAGACGTTTCAGGGACGTGTTCATTTGAAGGGGCCTTCAGAGTAGAACAGGGCTTTGGTGGATCTACTGAGGGATATTATAGTTAGTCTGTAAATCCATTTGTTCTTTCATGTTTGCTCATGTTTGCTTCTTTCATGTTCTCCACCGTGCAGGTTTCCAGGATGTGCACGTGATGATCTTCATCGGCTTCGGCTTCCTCATGACCTTCTTGCAGAGATATGGCTTCAGCAGCGTGGGCTTCAACTTCCTGATTGCGGCCTTCGCCCTGCAGTGGGCGACGCTCATGCAGGGCTTCTTCCACGGCTTCCACGGAGGCAAGATCCACATCGGGGTGGAGAGGTACGAGCGAACTGTGCACGTGAAGAAGAAAGTCTTCTTGAATATTGAGAGCTAAGTGTCTGCAGCTTCAGCTCGGGTCACACTGCTCATTCCAAACAGACACTGAACCGGTTTCCTGCTGAGAAACAGAAACGACAATGTTCATTTCCCATCCATGTGAATGCAAACACAATCAACACACTCAATATGCAGACCAGTGTTTATTCAGCTGGCTTCGCCCTGAGGCCTGATAGGGAGTCCACACCCAGTTAATTACTCTCTCTCCTTTCACTCACTTTTAACTTGTCACAGCTCAACATGATTTAAGTGATCGAGATAAGAAGCAGGAGCCCGGCTGCAGGAGAGAGTCTGAACCTTTGATGCTCTTCTTCCAAAACTAGATCCTAGAAAAGAGGAACCTTAGTGTTCTTATGTAAGATCACATGACAAAAATCCAGTTATGACATGACCCAGTTACTTTCTAGAGGGAAGGAGTCAAAGAACTATCGTTTGGTTTTTACAGTAAAACTTATTAAAGTTCAGCTTCACTTGAATTGACACAAACTAAAACAGATGAACCTTTTAAAACAGAGATATACAAAAAATACAAAAAGATAAAACCTGGATAATACAAGAGGAAGAGCCGAGGACTAAGAAATCATAGAACCAGATGAATAATGAGTTTTCTTTATGATCTATAGAATCAGTTTGTCGTTGCTGCTTCTGTCTCTCTCAGCATGATCAACGCTGATTTCTGCACCGGCGCTGTGCTCATCTCGTTCGGAGCCGTGTTGGGTAAAACCAGCCCGGTGCAGCTGCTGATCATGGCCATGTTCGAGGTCACGCTGTTCGCCGTCAACGAGTACGTGGTGCTGTCGGTTCTCGGGGTGAGTCACAGAACACGAGCGGATCTTCTTCTTCTCCTGCTGCAAAGACTTCCTCTGGACGAGAACTTCCATCTTCAACCATCGCAGCGTGAAACCAAGTGACGCCTCTTTGTTTCAGGCCAAAGACGCCGGAGGCTCCATGACCATCCACACGTTTGGAGCGTACTTCGGCCTGATGGTGACCCGGGTCCTGTACCGGCCCAACCTGGACAAGAGCAAACACAGGAACAGCTCGGTCTACCACTCCGACCTGTTCGCCATGATCGGTAAGCAGCACGCTAACAGCAGCCTGCCATCTAGTGGTGGTGACACGTACTGTCACCATGAACTCAGTGAGGAACGTGTGATCTCCAGTGTGACCAGCACTGACCAGTCTGTGACCAGCACTGACCAGTCTGTGACCAGCACTGAAACTGACCAAACTAAACATAAAGCAAGAAATAAACAACTCTATAAAATCAATTAAGTCGATAATTTTAGAATTGAATCGTTTTAAAAGGTTTTATTTATTCTTTTGTTATTTTAATTTGTGTAGTTTGACACAAAAGATAAATAAAATTAAGATGATTGATGCCCACATGTATCTTTTATTTAATCCTCGGTGATTTAATGGCATATTATTTAAAAGTGCATTTATTTGTAATGTTGGTTGTTTTAGGAGCAATCACTGAATGTAACCCCTTTGCACTGATGAATGAATCAAGCGCTCCTGTTGTCCGCCTCCTGCAGGAACCCTGTACCTGTGGATGTTCTGGCCCAGCTTCAACTCGGCCGTCACGGCTCACGGAGACGACCAGCACCGCACGGCCATGAACACCTACTACTCCCTGGCAGCCTGCACCCTGTCCTCCTACTCCATATCGGCCCTCACGGCGCACGACGGCAAGCTGGACATGGTGAGGCCTCAAACCGGGGTTTCCTTTACCGAGCCGCAAAGTGTCAGATCTTAATTAACAAACAGTGAAGGTTGAAACGAGAACAGGTCAAATAAAGATGAGAATCCACAGAAGAAGAGGATGAGATCTTTGCTTCAGCAGAATAAAGTCAAGTCAAGACCTCACAGTCTCGGTAGCAGCCAGAGGCGAAGAGGAGGACAGGTTTCTCTCCTTTCTCTTCAGCCTCAGGGTGGGTCTCAGCTCATCAGGCTCATAACTCATGTCTCCTGAAGGTTCAGTCACATGACGACTCAGCTGTCAATCAAACAGTCAATCACCCTGAAATCAAGATGCTGCATTCCTGCAGTGATGGTTATCAAACCTGAGAATCCTGAAGTGTGCTGTGACTTGTCAGAGGTGTGTGTGGTTGTGTGTGTGTGTGTGTGTGTGTGTATGGGGGGGGGGGGGGGGGGGTTGAACACTTCATCTCTTCATCTCTGTCGAGTGCTCGACCTGTTTCCTGCAGCTCGTGATCGGACAAGTTTCACGTGTCGTTCATTCGTCTGTTAAGTAAATTCTTTACGTTCCAGTCCGTTTGTGACCTTTGTGTGTCTGTGTGTCTCTGTGTGTGTGTGTGTGTGTGTGTGTGTCTGGGATCCTGAGGCTCCTGGTTCAGGATCTTCTCAGTTAAACTTCTCCTGGTCTCAGATCTCAGAAGTTGTTCCTGACTCTCTGATCATCTTCATCTTCTGTGAACCTCATGTTGTCATGTTCTCTTCAGGTCCACATCCAGAACGCCGCCCTGGCCGGTGGAGTGGCAGCAGGAACAGCCGGTGAAATGATGCTGACGCCTTTCGGCTCCATGATCGTGGGCTTCCTGGCCGGTACCATCTCCGTCCTGGGCTACAAGTACCTCTCAGTAAGGACCAGTTGATGGTGATGTGGTGACGGGTGGTTCACGGTCTCATCCAATAGGACTCCAGTGTTGTTTAGAAGCAGTGACGCAGCCTGACTCTTGCTTTGCTCCTCAGCCCATCCTGGAGGATAAACTCAAGATCCAAGACACCTGCGGCATAAACAACCTGCACGGCATGCCCGGCATCCTGGGCGCCATCGTGGGAGCCGTCACCGCCGCGGCCGCGACCATGGAGATTTATGGAGCAGGGTAAACCATTCATACTGTGATGCGTAGTCCCCCACCAGGCTCCCAGGCCTCTCTCCTTGATGCTGGACCTTGTCTTGTTGGATGGAGTGCAAACAGGGATATTTACCTGTGTGTGTGTGTGTGTGTGTGTGTGTGCGTCTGTGTGTGTGTGTGTGTGTCTCTCAGCATGAAGGACGTCTTCCCCCTTGTGGCCGATGGAACATTCACGGCGTCGGATCAGGCCATCCGTCAGGCCATCTCTCTCGCGGTCACTCTGGGCATCGCCCTGCTGGGGGGGCTCATTGTTGGTAGGTGTTGATCTGACCAATCACAGCACAGAGTTTGGGATGAAACTGGGATTGATGTGGTTTTAGAAGGTGAACTGAGCATGTGTGAAGCAGATCCTGGGGAGGAGGGGGTCGCTTGATAAACCTTAGAACCTCAGATTTCTGTTTCACTGAAGTTTCTCAGTCAAAGTCTTAATCTTGTGTTTCTGCACTTCTTTAAACGACGACCTCTCTTCTCCGGCCTCCAGGTTTCATTTTGAAGCTCCCTCTGTTCGGCGCCCCCCCGGACTCCATCTGCTTCGAGGACAGCATCTACTGGGAGGTGAGTCCACCAACAGGAGGCTGGAAATCAACCCTCTCACGTAGATCATGAAGGAAGTTGTTAACTGGAAGTTTTATCAGGCAAAACCTGAAGACGCCACTGTTTGATTTGTTTCACACGTTTAGAAAGGAAACATCTCAAATACAACAAAATGAATGTGATTATTTATCTGAAGATTTTAATCACAATACAAATCTTTTAAAGTCTGTATTCTCAAATTATTTAAAATGTAGATTTATTCCTGTTAATGTTCTGAGGTTTCTTCTTATTTCTTCCACAGCCTCATTTATCAAATATTTTATTGGTTACAACATGATTCCTTTCAAGCGGGTTGACAATATTATCAGATTGTTTTAGAAACAAACTAAACAAAATCCCTTCAGTAATTATTTCCCTGAAATGAAAGAGTTCTTTCCAATGGAAATCTTGATATGATCCTAATAATCATATCAAGGATTTATTAGGACTTAACGGCCCTTTTGAAATGAAGACTCTGCCTCGTGGAGACTTTTCTTCATCATGCAAGTGGAAGTAAAGAGGGTAAAATAAGGGAAGTGGAAGCTGGTGCATCACAGTGGCGCGGTGCAGCCACCAGGGGGCGCCCACTCTCCACCACACAGTTTAATGGAGCAGGTGGAGCATAGGGTGACGTCACACCTGTTCATGACAGGGCTCACACCTCTTTAGATTCTCCCAGTGAACACGTACATCATATCATTCATATATAATATTTATCTTATGCAGATTTATGCCTCGTTCTTATTTGACCAGATATAGAATTTTCTTTTCTTGTGTTTTTATGAAAGTGCAGAACGAAGAGATTAGCGACAGATAAATGATTACAGATATATCCTCTAGGTACACTGAGAAACTTTATACTACTGGTTTCCCTCTATTTTAAATGTATTAACTCTGTCGTCATAAATTAATTCAAATCCCTGAGTCGTTGTGTTGTGTTGTCGTGGACACACAACTCAACTTCCATCCTTCAGAGATTCAAGTCTCGTCCTGTTTGTGTCTCAGGTTCCTGGAGAAGAGCCGAGTCACGAGGAGCAGCTGACGGTGGTGAGGACCGAGGAGACCGTGAAGCTCAACAACTAGACACACAACCACACACAACCACACACACACAACCACACAGACACACACAGACACACACAGACATCCACACTGTCACACAACCACACAAACACACACAGACATCCACACTGTCACACAACCACACACACACACACAGAAACACACACACACACCTGAGGTCTTATCATCCTAACACTTGAGTATTACCTCCTATAGGCTGTTGATACAAATTTAAAAAAAGCCCCTTAGTGCTTATAAAACTGTCGTGGACAGCTTCGACCACCAGAGGTCGATCTCGAGCTGCGTTACTTTTCCACAGGCCAGTGAAACCAGTGCAACCAGTGCCAGACCCAAAATCGAGCTTCGCAGCCAGTTCAAACCAAAGACGGAGAGCGTCTCCACTCTGTCCTTCATTTTAAATAGAGGCAAACCGGTGAGAGGCCATGACTGTGTATTAGAAACGTGTATCTTCTCCTCATAGTTCTGCTTTGGGACTCTGTGTTGTTAGCTGTACTGTATATGAGTAGTTGTGTAGTTGTAGAACTTTGTATCTTAACATCGTTTGTTTCTCGAACACTTTCGATCTTCTCTGTATTCACTGTTTCCCCCTGGAACCGAAATGTGTGAAAACTCAACATTGGATAAGTTTTTCACAAAATGAATTCAATAAATAAATGAATATTCAATTTTTAACTGTATATTGTATATTGTATTTTAACGAGGAGGAATGACAAGAGGAATACGAATAACTGACGTCCAGTCGGTGAACATCGTTAATAACCATCGTCATCAAAGTGAGATTTTCAGGAAGTTATGGATCATTTATGAGTTTTCCATCAGACGTCTGTGGAGACGTTTGTTTTATAAAATATGAAAGAGAAGTTGGGGGGTGGGGGGGGGGTTATAGCTGCAGATCCAGATGAACTTCCTGTGTCACTAAAACACTTTCACTTTCGGGATCAAACATCTGAAGAAGAAACCAGTGTCAGGTGTATGAGGGGCGATTAATGCCACTGAGGAGGAGGAGGAGGAAGAGGAGGAGGAGGAGGAGGAAGAGGAGGAGGAGGAGGAGGAGGAGGAGGAGGACAAGTCACAAAATACAAGGAGCCATTGAGCCATTTTGCGACGCCATCTTCAAAATTCCTCCAGAATTCACCACTTTCTAACCTTCTGCAAATGTTGGTAAGAATCTGAGAATGTTAACGCTTCAAACAGCCAATTAATTTGCCTTAATAATAATAACAATAATAATAATCTTTACAATTTCAATAGGGCCTCACGTCAGTCAGTGCCTGTCAGTGCTGGGGCCCTAATTAAATGTTTCGACGGCAGTGAACCAACAACCAGCAGATCACAGTAACACACGTGCTGTGCAGTGTGTTGTCACAGTTTCTGTACCTGTGTCATGTGCTGATGTGGAGAAGAAAAACTTTTACTGGACATTTTACTGGAGTAAAAGTTACAAATAGACCAAAAAAATGTTTTCATATAAAAGTAAAAGTACTACGTTAAAAGTGTGAAGTGTATCCCATAATACAACGGGCGGCGTCTCTGCTGCTGCAGGCCATGATTGGCTCTTTTTGAAGGAGGCGGAGTCGGTTCCTTTTAAAAATATAAAAAAAAGAAGGTGAACATGTAATACAACGCTAGTAGTAGTAGAAAGTACAGATACATGAAAATGTACATAAGTACAGTAATGAAGTAAATGTACTTTGTTACATTGCACCAGGACTCATGTCATTTAGGTGCTGTGACTTTATTAATTTAAATGAACTATTGGATATTAATATTATTATTAACGTTCTGCCTGTAACTGTATTATTAGATCACTGCAGTTTGTTCTCACAGATGATTTCATTCATCAGTTTCCTCAGAGAGACTCTTTCTGCCTCTTTCATGTTATTTATAAGCAGGTTATTAACATGTCCGTCCTGTCTCTGGCGTTAATCGCCCCTCATACAGAGGAGGGCCCCTCTGCAGGCCGCAGGGCCTCGGCTCCTTCTGCCCCCCCACTCATTTGATGACGGAACCTCGGCGTGAACAAGCTCCGCAGCCTTTTCCCAGGAACCAGGAGACAGGTGGACAGCTGTTTCCTCAATAGGCCTCTCACTGAAGAGCTTAATTGAGCTAATTAAAATGCAGAGAACATAATCATGATTATGTTAATTATTCTATTGTCTAACACATCTTCTGGTGACGTGCTTGTTTGGCTTCATACCTGCAAAGTGTGAAAGACAATGGAAAGTAAAAAAATACATTTTACACATGAGGAAATCTTCATGTTGATTGTTTTAATTTCTGTTGTTAATATAAATATCTATTCTGCAACCACGTGAGATAATAAGATGTATTTTAATCATGTGGAACAGATCTGAGTTTGACTTAAACGATCATTTGGGATCAAGGAATTTGAATATGTTTATTTAACAGAAATAAATAATAACACTAATTTCTAAAATGCATGTAAATTCAAAGTGTGATGAATCCTCTCACACAGGAAACATCAGCTTTTATTTTGAAATTTAACCTTCAGCTCCATGTAAAAGAAAAATGTCCAAGATACGACAACTGACACATGAAATAAAACTCTCTAAATGAGATTCAGAGAAATTTACACAGTTTCCATGTTTTCACATTCACATAAAGTAAATTACTTTATTTATCATTTTTAGATCTTCAACAAAGAGGCAAACAAATGTCCTCGATGTAATACCAGGTCACTCTTGACCTAATCACTTCTCCTCTCTACATGTGGCTCTTGAGCAAGGCACGGCATGGGAATGGTGCTGATCAGCCCCTCAGGCTAAACAGGGCTACTCCGAGCAGCTGCACCCCCCCCCCCCCCCCCTGCAGCTCAGCCTCCAGCATGTGATTGTTGTCCTTTAACGCGGCTCTGGAGTTGAACATAATGGGTTAATAGGCTCCCCCAGGATCCCCGGGGTCCCCTGGGAGCCCTCAGCCTGCTCACCGCCCGGCCGAGGCCCTGACGTGGCGAGGCCCTGACGTGGCGAGGCCCTGACGGGCCCTGACGTGGCGAGGCCCTGACGTGGCGATGCTCTAGCGTGGCGAGGCCCTGACGTGGCGATGCTCTAGCGTGGCGAGGCCCTGACGTGGCGAGGCCCTGACGTGGCGAGGCCCTGACTTGGCGAGGCCCTGACGTGGCGAGGCCCTGACGTGGCGAGGCTGAGGTCGTCTGACTCGCTGATGGACGCTCAGTTCAGTGTCATCACTGGAAGTAACGTAACTGTGATGCATCGAAGCAAAAGACTTTCTGATCATCGAAGCTCGTGTGAACAGAAACGTTTAAAAAGCAAAAGGTCTCAAACAAACTTCCTGAACTTGTGGGTTAATGATGTTGTAGCTTCTCTGTTCAGACGACACAGAAGCAAAAATCCTCTGATTGGATAATTATTCCACGATCGGGGGGGGGCTGGTTGCTCACTAAGCGCAGGAAGTGGCTCAGCTGAAGAGGTCGTCTCAGCCTCTTGACTGAGGGGAAAGTGCTTCACTTGAATTTCCTCCCGTGTGAATTCCAAATCAACAAAAGTAGCAGCGTGTTCTTTTCGGGGCTCAGCGATTGTTCGACAGAAATCGTGTGTGAAGCAAAGTGTGCGACCGCTCTTCATTGACTCGTGTGACCACAGGTTGGAGGAAGCTACGGTGGCTCAGAAGGGCAACGAATACTTTTTGCCAGGTTTGTTTTTATTGTTACCTGCTTGTCTGGGGAACTGTATGAACATTTTTGGGACATCAAAACATGGAAATTCTCATCCTCAGATATTAGTGTTCTCCTCCTGTTCCACGTCCATCACGGGTCAGAAACCTCATCAACACGTCACCGTCATGTGACACGTCACCGTCATGTGACACGTCACCGTCATGTGACACGTCACCGTCATGTGACACAGGAGAAGTTCTGGACTTGAAAGCAGCGTTCAGGAGCTTTTCTATCATCGCGGGAATTTGCTGATATTGATATTGTGAATTTTATTGTTCAGTTCAAGCGATTTAGAAACTTCTTGAATGAGGAGACAAGTTGTCTCGGTGTCAGGAGGATGAACCACCTGGTGTCCGACCCAGAACAACATGGACGCTCAGATGCAGAAATGTTTTTACTTTTAACTCCATGAAACATATTTGACCAAAATCTAAATCCTTCTGAAGTTCTGCCACTTGAGTCTTTAACAAGAGGCTTTCCTCTGATCCCTTTGCTTCAGGTAATTATCCGGGATGTACCACTCTGTAATTCACACTTCTCTTTATCCTTCCTCAGCTTCCAGCCCTTTAATTCTCAGATGATGAAGAAACCCACATTTAAGAAGAGAAGTTAAAAGCTTCTGCAGATCTGAAGAAATCACATTCATGGACGGGCTGAATGAGCATTGTGGCCGGGGGGGGGGTTACGTTTAGGGCAGAATGGCGCAGCCTTTAATCCCGGAGCTGCTGCGAGGTCCCCTGGGTCCGCACCCCACGCACTAACAAGGCCCCCCCCCCCCCAGAGCCGCCACAGGGGAAAAACCAACAAAGGCAGTTATTACACACTCCTTATGAAAGACACCCGGGGTGAAGGGGGGCAAGCTGGACACCGCCGGGACAAAAGAGCACTGACCGCCCCCCCCCACACACCAGCCCGCCCTGTCCTCCCACTCCTTCACATCAGCCACTTCCACCGCACGCAGGCCGGTCGTGGAGGTGCGTGACACGGGGCTGGGGGGAGGTCGGGAGGTCGGGGGCTCCCTGGCCTGTTAATTGAGTGAGGCCATTGAGGAGGCATGTTGCTCAGCAGGGAGGGAGGGGGGGGTGGCGGCTAGGAGTCACGCTAGGATGGAGAGAGAGAGAGAGAGATGAAGGGATGAATTCTGTCCCTGAGGTGAACATGCAAGAAGTACCGCCATTACCTTCCATCCAGAAATCTGTGTGTATGTGACTCACATATCTTAGGAACCGTATATTCATGTGATCGGCCTCACACTTCAGTCCACTTGATTTTAGTGGATTTTGGACACTTGATAAGTTCACTACTGATAAACCTTGAATACGACCAGCGCTCTGTTGGGACTCGGCACGTGGTTCAGCCGATAGAGCGTCGATAGAGCGTCCACTGGTTGTGCAGTTCAGCTTCTTCACTGCAGGTCACAGCCTTTCCAAACAGACATGTTCAGAACAAACATTGCACGAGTCTGAAGCAGCAGCAGCAGGTTGTTGGGTCGCGACTCGTTCAAACAGGATCATGTGGGGAACATCCAGGTGAGGGGCGGAGCCTGTAGAGCAGCAGGGGCGGAGCCTGTAGAGCAGCAGGAGGCCGGACATGACGCATAAACTCTGCTGTGGAGAGATCAGTGTTGTTGTTTACAGCTCCTCCACACCGGCGTCGGCCCTCATCACCAGAAGATCTGGAATCTCCTCGTGTTTCCAAGTGGACGTCTTCGTCTTCTACCTGTTCAGCTCCTCTTCTTCATCCTGAGATGTTTGTGTTCTTCATGTTTCACGTCCCTTACGTGTTAGAAACCATCATTAAGTCATATAGACCACAACACTCCATGAACACTTTGTACAGACAAAGGCTCCGGACCTGATGATTTGCTTGTTTCAGAATATTTTGGCTTCATTTTTGTAAAATGGGAGGAAGTGGAAGTGTCGTCCATCTTTGTCTACGGACATTGATCATCCTTATATCCAGTCTAAGGTCAGAAAGTTTCTCTTCACTCCTCCCGGACTTGCTTCCACTAAACCCCAAAAGGTCATGATCATTTTTATTCTTCTGAACAATAATTAACGTCCTGAAACGTCTGCTCTGTGTGAAGAAGCACGAGGAGTCTGAGGTTGTTTGGAGGAGATCTACATCGGTGCATGTGGTTTAAAAAGATTAACTCCTTTTAACTCCGTAGACCATCGTACGCAGTCGTTAAGCTCTCGCTATCTGTGTTTTGAGAAGGTCCCAGAGGGAACGTGGGAGGGGGGGGGGTCCTCTGAATCCTCTTACCCCCCCCCCCCCCAACACTCCGCACATTACCTCATTCTCATCAGCGCAAAAGACAGAAAAGAAAAGCTACTGATAAAAGACCGAGGGAAAAGAGAAAGCACCGGGATACAATCGAAAGAGAAAGAGCCGGAGAGAGGAAAAGATGGGGGGGGGGGGGGCATGCGTTAATTAACGAGCGACTCATCTCAAACCAAATTAATAACCGGGTCATGGATGCGAGGGAAGCGAGGGATGCAAAGAGGGGAGAGGGAAAAGGAGGAGAAAAGAGGAATGTAACATGATGTCTGTGGTTTCGCCGATGGGAATTTTGTCCGTGTCTTTTCCCCATGCCCCCCCCCTCACCTCTGCCATTCTCCACCACAGAGCCTCTTTGTGGCGCCTCCAGAAAAACCTTCATCGGATGCCAATTTGCATAAAGGCAACAAGCAACAACACTTTTTTTTCCTTCCCTGTGGCACAGGACGGCAGCAGCTCCGCCCCTAGCAATGGACACACACACATGCACACACACACACACACACGCACACATGCACACACCGACACACACACAGGAGCATACATGCAGGATGACATGCGATGAATGCGCTTGTTTTATGAATCCCTTGATGCACATACTGTACGTTTGTGTACAGTGTTCGCACACACATATGTCACACACAAACACACACACACATACACACACTGACACACGCACACAAACACACAGCCCCCTTTTGAGCGTAATTGAAACAGGAGGTGCTCACACAATACGCTTTTGTCTTAGGGCATGGTGGGGAGGGGCGGGGGGGGGGCAGCTGCATATTAATTAGGAGGCGATGGTGTGAAAGCCAATCAGGCGTGTCGAACAGATGACACACTGGAACAAATATGGCACTACTTTCTCGCTGCTCTCCCACGGTGGCGCAGGGATACAAGCGGGCACCGGGTTGAGAATTAGCAGCAGGAGCTGTTGGGATGAATTAGTGGCCTGAACAATGCAGGAGGCTGTGTGCGACACAGCGGGGGGGTGGGGGGGGGGCACACGAGAGGTGGCTGACGGCACGGATGTCGAACCAGTAGGTGGTGATGTTGAGTCGCGGAGGCTCCTTCTTCTCCGTGTTTTAACTCTGCTCACCACGAGGATTTCCAATGACGCCATTTCACAGCCGACGAGGGAAGAAGAAGAGCGGTCACCTGGAATCCACAGGAAACAGACTTTTATATTCAGGTGAATGAAACCAGAATCTCACACAGTCACCCTGCGTCTCCATCAGGCGCCCGGCGCCCGGCGGAGGGTATTTCCCTGACAACGAAAACCGTTAGCGTCAGATGTTCCAAACTGGACTCATCTGTTTGGTTATCAATAAGGCCCGGGCCGTTTGGCATGAGGGCAGCTCCCCTCTTCTTCTCCCATTCACCACTCTGTGAGAGGAGAACAATTCAGGTGCTATAAATCACCAGGAGGGGAGCGAGCCAGCGAGCGGGTGACAGGCGGCACAGTGGCAGAGCGGGACCTCCGGTGCCCTGCCACCGTCCTCTAATCCTCCGGGGCCACCCAGCCTCGTGGACGTGGGCGAGCTCAACCTCCGGTTCTTTGTGTTTGCCGCTCAGTTTCCCTTTTCTGCGGGTTCCTTTTCTCTGCCGCTCTATGTAGAGCTGCGAGGTTTGTTCCCCGTTTCCTTCACATCCTTTTTTTTCAATTCCTCCAAAGGGCCAGTTGAATTTGTCTTGTCGGGCCTTTTCTTTTCGCTGTGGCCTGTCCACACCTTTCCCTTCCTCTTTGCTTTCCCCTCTCGTTGCCACCCTGCCTTTCTCCTTCTCACAGCCCCCCCCCCCCCCTGTGGTCGGGGGCACTTTGCTGCTCCTCTATCTCGATCTCCGCTGTTGGCACTCAGTTCTGAGCGCCCGGCCCAGTGTGTGTGGAGGGGAAGCTGTGTGTGAGCAAACGGGTGCCCACGCCTGCCCCCGGCGCCACAATGGACTCTTTCTTCACCCATCAATGGCGTCCATTAACGCCAGGCCCTCTGCCTCTGGAGGGGATGTCAGGCTTCCCGAGGTGGCACACAGAGACGGCCATTAGAGGCAGGAAGCCGGGGGTAGGGGCACCACGGGAGAGCTGCCAGGGCAGAGGGGGGTTGTGGGGTGGCAAAGAGGGAATTTTAATGTTCTGAGCTCAGCTGTGTGCAAATACACACACAAACTCCCAAAAGGACACATTTATTCCCTTGTGCCCACAAACTGATGCACGTGTGCACGTGTGAGCACGGTTTGGAGACAAGGCGATCCGTCTGTTTCAGAACTGATTCAAACATCATGACGTCACCTTTTAACACTGAATGATAAAGTGCATCAATTGCACAAGCGTGTACACACATTTTTTGTATGATCCCAACACAACTATACAAATGCAAGCATGCACATAGAAAATGTATATTAGAATATACATATATATTTATATTTATCAAGTGATATCTCTGGTGCTATTCCATATTTATGTCATAGTGATTAAAAGCCATTAAAAAGAAAGAGACAACACAGTTGTAGGACACGTCTGTACGATCAGTTCTCATCTCCGTCCACGAGGAGCAGCTCTTCTCCTCCACACGTCCTCAGACCCGACCTCTGGGGTGAAGCTGGAGACCTCAGAGTGGATCCTTCCTCAGAGGCTCCTCCTCTGGAGAAGAGACGATGTGTGAGTCCAGTGTGCGTCTGAAACCAGCTGCTGTCAAATACACGATATCAGGGTCAGTTACACCTGTGATGTTGGGAGTGTTCATCTGAGCAGGAGGACAGGACGTCACATGGGAACTCTGCTGCTGTGGATTTTGTTTTCAGCTCATCAACAAACACAAGCTCTCGTTTCTTCTCGTCTTTCCAGCTCGACGTCTTCGTTCTCCACCTTAACTTCATCTCCTCACCTGGAGGCTGGAGAATGTCCTGTGTGTGATTCCAGGAGTCTCAGGTCTGAGATCAGTGTCGTGAGCAGCTGCTGGTTGTCAGTGCGGAGGTGAGAACAACTTCCTGTGGGCGTGGCCCCGAGCTGTCTGGTCGGATCACAGCAGCATCTGAGGGGAAGATGTGAAGGAGGCAGGTTGGTCTTCTTCTGAGCGGACACCACGGGGGGGGGGTGGGGGGGTGAATGGGAGGGCCAGCTCCAGCGGGGAGGGCCGTGTGGCGGCGGGGGGGCCTGCTGTGAGAGCAGGTGGGGTGGTGAAAAAGAGATGGAGATCAGAGGGGTGTGGGCGAGCGGGAGCCGGTCAGCTTCCACCGATCTAATGACGGCCCGACTCCAGAGCGGCGCTGGCTCACTTTGCACGGCGCCAATTAACTCCCGGGGGGGGGACAGTTGATGGACACGTCTATTATTAGCGCGTGAGGAGCGCGGCCGAGCCTCAAAGGAATCAAAGGAAGAGAAGTCTTGAAGGAAGTGGCCGATGCACAGTGAATGCTCGTGATATGCTTCATTGGCCCAATTGTGGCTGTATAGCTTTCTTCTCCCACTCCCCCTCTCCACGACCTCCACCTCCACCAGCACAAAATACAACACAACTCGGAAAATGATGTAATTGGTGGCTCTGCAGAGGTGCCCCCCCCCCCACCACCACACCCCCCCGCTACTGCTGTCCTCAATTATACCACTCTGGGAAACAAAAGAGGCAAATACGCCCCCTTCATTGAAAGACGCAAATCAAACGGACCTGAAATCCCTCAATCCCTCCAGCTGAGTCTAAACCCCCCCCCCCCTGTTCAGACCACATACCCTTGTCTACGAGCAGGACGGGTGCGGCCATTGATTTAGCTCCATTTCAAACGCACTTCTCTTGGACCTCGACATCAGTGAAGTGCACAAATCGTCCACTCACACTGTTTCTGGATCAGATGTTGGTCCGGTGTCCAGGATCCATTTCTCCTCACAAGACACACTCATATTTAAAACGTTAAAACATCGTGATGTCAGTAAACCTCAGGCCCCTCGAGTCGAGCTGCACCAAACCACACACACACTCATTAAAACCAGTTTGCTTAACATGCCTGAGTTTTTTCATCAGGATCCATGAATTCTTCACAGGGACAATTAGGAAAATGTCCAGAAAATTCCATATTCCAATCCATATCTGGATCCGCCTCCTGATCCACATCTGCACCAAAACGTATCGAGCTGATCTGGGACCACATCGTTCCACCAGCTTTCAGGGGAACTCCATTCAGTTGTGTCATTAGCAACATTATATTAATGTTTTAACTATCTTGTTAATTATCTTTTATCACAGTTGTCTCTGAAATCTGATGATTTTCTTGTGAGGCCGGCTGTAATCTGGATTTTAAAAAGTGCTTGATTATAATGTGGGGGGTTGTGGCCTAGTGGTTAGAGTGATGGTTCTCCAACAAGAAGGT